>NW_024710847.1:0-3212 GCF_018991925.1 Homarus americanus | reverse complement strand
AGTTAGCAGAGTTTTATCGAACATCTCCTAGCTGCCCAACCCGTCGCTCACGACCTTCACAACACCCTGCTCCATTGGAAACTCCGTGATGAACTCTGCTGCGACAGGGACCTTGTTCATGCGAACGCGTGTAGTTGTCCCTGCTGCCTCACGTCCCTGCGTCTTGGCTTGCCTTCACAGCAGTCACCGTGGAGCTGAGGCCACCAAGCGGCGTGCCGACAGAGACTGTGTTCTGGCCCGCATCGACTCCGACATCTCCAATGTTGTCCGTGCGTGTAGCCCTGCCGTGTACAACCCAGCCAGCAGCAGGAACCCTTCATGAGTGGCGACAACCCCACCCGCCCCTTTGAGTCTGTGTCGGCCGACTTTTCTGTGTGTCAGGAAGGCCCTTCCTTGTTATCGTCGCCGTCTCTCTGGTTGGTCGGTTGTCATCAAGTGCGGTAATGACCACGGCGTCTGCCGCCACCATCAGAAGTTCCGCCACTACTTCCGTGGCGTGGGTGTTCCTGGCGCCTGCGAACTGACGGAGGCCCCGATTCTAAGCCAGGACTTTGCTGTGTTCCTTGACCGATGGAGTCCGGCATGTGTTGTCATTGCCCCATTACCCGCAGTCCAACGTACGCTGAGGCTGCTGTCAAATCCCTGAGCACCTCATCCTCAAAGTGGCCCTTCTGGGAATATTGACTCTGGTCTTCGACCTGGGTCTTCTTGAACTCCGTAACACACCTAACTACACGGGCGCTCCCTGCCCAGGTCTTGTATGGGCATCCCCTTGCTCTTGTCCTGCTCACCTCAATCCTTCTCCAAGGGTGGCAGGCCAAGACAGAGGATAATGATCGCCGAGCCGCTGAGCGTGTTCAAGGCGTCGTGCCCCTTCTATCGACCACGCCCATTCTCCTCCCAGGTTGAGTGTCGGCACCCAAGTTCGTGTTCGGATCCGGCCTCCTCGTTGGGACAAAGTGGGCGTAGTCATGGGTCTCGGTAGGTCACGGGACTACCAGGTCTGGATTTACCCAGTGGCCGTGTGTGGTGGAGGAAACGCCGTTTTTCTCCGCGTAACAACGCCTTCTGCTGACCCGCCACCAGTGTTGAGTCCATACCCTCCCAGTGATCAAGTCCCTCGGCGCTCAGAGCGGATCCAAAAGAAAGGTCGCTCAAGACTTCGCTATGGTAGTATAGGGGAGGGGAGGTGTATGTATAGTATGAGCTATGTATATTATGTATGTATATTATGTATGTGCTCCATTTATATACATTATTTATTCAGCTAGCTAGCAGCGTGTGGCAATGTATTCATGTCCCACGGCCAATTAATAATGCCTGGCGACATATGAAGCTGCTAATGTATCACTTGCCATATGTTGCCTAAAAGGCTAGATTGACCCCAGACAAGTAAGGCGCAGCTATCGCTTGTGTATCTCTGTTTATCAATAAATAGAACCTACGAAAACTCTACAGGTGTTTGTGTTCGCTCCTGTAGATAGAACTTGATACCCAGAACACATGCATAGCCCACCGGGCATGAGTCACTGACCCACATTGGGGCCTGAGGGGCAAAATTTTTATACTCCTGTAATAATAATAATAATTGATAAAAAAAAAAAAAAAAAAAAACCTGCCTATCGACCTATTGGACAAACTAAAATGGTTTCGGACCACAGAATGCCGGATTAGAGAGTACAACCTGTATTAGCCCGTTTCAAAAGGAAACGTGCTGTGGACATAACCGAGAGGGCGTGGCGCGTCAGACAAAGGCGGGTGATGTGCCTTAGAAAGTACAGTCGGCCTTCACATACGCGGGTTTAGCATTCACCAGTTGCAAATCAGTTGCCCTTGGAGAATATTCTTTACATTAAAATGTGAAGTACATTCAAATCGCTGCGCCATTCAAATCGCGCGCCATTCAACTCGCGGCACGAACACGGGACCCGCCCGCTCTTCTCCGCCTGCAACGCCTTCTGCTGACCCCGCCACCAGTGTTGAGTCCCATACCCTCCCCAGTGATCAAGTCCCTCGACGCTCAGAACGGATCCAAAAGAAAAGGTCCGCTCAAGATTTTACTATAATCGTATGGGGGAGGTGTATGTATTTTATGTATGCTGTATGTATATTATGTATGTTGTATGTATACTATGTATGTACTCCATTTATATACATTACTTATTTAGTTAGCAGCGTGTGGCAATGTATTTTTCATGTCACCACACGCTTAAATAATGTACCTGGCGACATATGGAAGCTGCTAATATACCATTTGCCACATGTCACCTGATGAGGTCAGGTGACCCATAGAGAGAGGTCAGTTGACCCATAGAGAGTGTAAGAACCTCCGTCTTGTGTTGCACCTCTGTATAGATCCAGCAAATAGAACCTACAAAACTCTACAGGTGTTTGTGTTCGCTCCTGTAGTTAGAACTCAGTACCAGAATGTTGCGATCCCAATATCCTTTATACCTGGGGAGTGAATCCTACCCCAAGTTATTATCAAATAAAGGAACAAATAGGGAACACGGCAATAATTATCCCCACAAAAAACTACTCAACTAAATGTACTTGAATAAGTATGAACAAGTTGAAGTAAGTGAATCACAAAAGGGAAGATAATTAATTAATTCAATTTATGTTCTAAAGGGAGTACTGACTAGCAAACAAGAATTTAAGGGAATAAGTGATTATATATTAAAATAAGAGTGATGCCGGAAGGGTGAAAATATACCGTATGGAGTTAGACCAAACGAATACAACTTGACAACTATATTACATAGACATACAATATATAAACAATCCCTACAAAATAGTTATTTCCTACCAAACAGGAGATTCCTTACCACCAGGATCCCTTCCTAGGCCTAACTAAACGTGTCACTAATACCTGATACCACTAGGGCATTGCAGAAGACTGGACAAAGCACTAGACAAGGGTCAAATCTAGAGAACGAATGGACACGTCTACACCCACGGCTTTTCGCTACTGGGGAAGCGTACCCACTAAGGTGTGTCATAGGAGGGAAGATCAGCTAAAACTAATGGCCCATCACTTTTTTGTTCGATTTTAGTGTATATAAACAGAAAATAATTTCAGTTTCAATATTTTGCAACCTTTTGCTAGGTAATTTTAGCGTAAAATTTATCGAAAATCTAACGTACAGCTGCATTAGTGCATTACAATTAAATAGTGAACATTGCTTTCTGACTTAATTCTTTAACAACCC
>NW_024710846.1:0-14548 GCF_018991925.1 Homarus americanus | reverse complement strand
AAACAACAATAACAGACAAACAACGATAACAGACCCTCAGTAGTAACAGACAAACAACAATAACAGACCCACAGTAGTAACAGACAAACAACATTAACAGGCCCACAGTAGTAACAGACAAACAACAATAACAGACCCACAGTAGTAACAGACAACAACAATAACAGACCCTCAGTAGTAACAGACAAACAACAATAACAGACTCTCAGTAGTAACAGACAAACAACAATAACAGACCTGCAGTTGTAACAGACAAACAACAATAACAGACCCTCATTAGTAACAGACAAACAACAATAACAGACCCTCAGTAGTAACAGACACACAACAATAACAGACCTGCAGTAGTAACAAACACGCAACAATAACAGACTCTCAGTAGTAGCAGACACGCAACAATAACAGACCCTCAGTAGTAACAGACAAACAACAATAACAGACCCTCAGTAGTAACAGACACGCAACAATAACAGACCCTCATTAGTAACAGACAAACAACAATAACAGACCCTCAGTAGTAACAGCCACGCAACAATAACAGACCCAGCAGTAGTAATAAACACGCAACACACAGACCTGCAATAGTAACAGACACGCAACAATAAGAGACCTGCAGCAGTAACAGCCACGCAACAATAACAGACCCTCAGTAGCAACAGACAATCAACTATAACAGACCTGCAGAAGTAACAGATAAACAACAATAACAGACCCTCAATAGTAAGAGACAAGCAACTATAACAGACCTGCAGTAGTAACAGACAGGAAACAATAACAGACCTGCATTAGTAACAGACACGCAACAATAACAGACCCTCAGTAGTAACAGATACGCAACAATAACAGACCCTCAGTAGTAACAGGCAAGCAAATGATAACAGGACCCTAGTAGTAAACAGACAAACAACAATAACAGACCTCAGTAAATAGACACGCAAATAACAGACCCCAGTAGTAAATAGTATTATCACAAATAATAACAGACACACAGTAGTAAACAGACAAAACAACAATAACAGACAAACAACGATAACAGACCCTCTGTAGTAACAGACAAACAACAATAACAGACCCTCTTTAGTAACAGACAAACTACAATAACAGACCCTCAGTAGTAAGAGAAACGCAACAATAACAGACCCTCAGTAGTAACAGACACGCAACAATAACAGACCCTCAGTAGTAACAGACACGCAACAATAACAGACCCTCAGTAGTAACAGACACGCAACAATAACAGACCATCAGTAGTAACAGACACGCAACAATAACAGACCCTCAGTAGTAAAAGATTCGCAACAATAACAGACCCACAGTAGTAACAGACAAGCAACAATAACAGACCCTCAGTAGCAACAGACAAACAACAATAACAGACTCTCAGTAGTAAATGAGAGACCAACAACAATAACAGACCCTAAGTAGTAACAGACAAACAACAAATAATAACAGACTATCAGTAGTAACACAGACAAGCAAAACGATAACAGACCCTAGTAGTACAGACAAACAATACCAGACCTCAGTGATAATAACAGACAAATAACAATAACAGACCAGTAGTAACAGACAAACAACAATAACAGACCCTCAGTAGTAACAGACACGCAAATAATAACAGACCCTAGTAAAAGAAAACGCTACAATAACAGAGACCTCAGTAGTAACAGATAAACAATACAATATATTCTCAGTAGTAACAGAGAAACAACAATAACAGACGCTCAGTAGTAACAGACAAGCAACAATAACAGACCCTCAGTAGTAACAGACAAGCAACAATAACAGACCCTCAGTAGTAACAGACACGCAACAATAACAGACCCTCAGTAGTAACAGACACGCAACAATAACAGACACACAGTAGTAACAGACAAACAACAATAACAGACAAACAACGATAACAGACCCTCAGTAGTAACAGACAAACAACAATAACAGACCCACAGTAGTAACAGACAAACAACAATAACAGGGCCCACAGTAGTAACAGACAAACAACAATACTGAGACCCACAGTAGTACACAGACAACAACAATAACAGACCTCAGTAGTAACAGACAAACAACAATAACAGACTCTCAGTAGTAATAACAGACAAACAACAATAACAGGACCTGCAGCTGTAACAGATAAACAACACACACAGACCCTATTAGTAAATTAAGACAAACAACAACAATAACAGACCCTCAGTAGTAACAGACACACAAATACCAATATCTGCAGTAGTAACAAACACGCAAATATCAACAGACTAGTAGTAGTACACGCAAATAATAATACACAGACCAGTAACACAGACAAACAACAATAACAGACCCTCAGTAGTAACAGACACGCAACAATAACAGACCCTCAGTAGTAACAGACAAACAACAATAACAGACCCTCAGTAGTAACAGCCACGCAACAATAACAGACCTGCAGTAGTAACAAACACGCAACAATAACAGACCTGCAATAGTAACAGACACGCAACAATAAGAGACCTGCAGCAGTAACAGCCACGCAACAATAACAGACCCTCAGTAGCAACAGACAATCAACTATAACAGACCTGCAGAAGTAACAGATAAACAACAATAACAGACCCTCAATAGTAAGAGACAAGCAACTATAACAGACCTGCAGTAGTAACAGACAGGAAACAATAACAGACCTGCAATAGTAACAGACACGCAACAATAACAGACCCTCAGTAGTAACAGATACGCAACAATAACAGACCCTCAGTAGTAACAGGCAAGCAACGATAACAGACCCTTAGTAGTAACAGACAAACAACAATAACAGACCCTCAGTAGTAACAGACACGCAAAAGTAACAGACCCTCAGTAGTATAAGATTCGCAACAATAACAGACCCTCAGTAGTAACAGACAAACAACAATAACAGACCCTCAGTAGTAACAGACACGCAACAATATCAGACACAGAGTAGTAACAGACAAACTACAATAACAGACCATCAGTAGTAACAGACAAGCAACGATAACATACCCTCAGTAGTAACAGACAAACAACAATAACAGACCCTCAGTAGTAACAGACAAACAACACTACCAGACCCACAGTAGTAACAGACAAACAACAATAACAGACTCTCAGTAGTAACAGACAAGCAACAATAACAGACCCTCAGTAGTAGTAACAGACACGCAACAATAACAGACACAGTAGTAACAGACAAAACAACAATAACAGACAAACAACGATAACAGACCCTCAGTAGTAACAGACAAACAAATAATAACAGACCCCTCTGTAGTAACAGACAAACCATAATAACAGACCTCAGTAGTAATACAGACAAGCAACAATAACAGACCCTCAGTAGTAACAGAAAAATAACAATAACAGACCCTCAGTAGTAACAAAAAAATAACAATAACAGACCTGCAGTAGTAATAGACACGCAACAATAACAGACCCTCAGCAGTAACAGACAAACAACAATAACAGAACCTCAGTAGTAACAGACAAACAACAATAACAGAACCTCAGTAGTAACAGACAAACAACAATAACAGACCCTCAGTAGTAACAGAAAAATAACAATAACAGACCTGCAGTAGTAACAGACAAACAACAATAACAGACCCTCAGTAGTAACAGACAAACAACAATAACAGACCCTCAGCAGTAACAGACAAACAACAATAACAGACCCTCAGTAGTAACAGACAAACAACAATAACAGACCCTCAGTAGTAACAGAAAAACAACAATAACAGACCCTCAGTAGTAACAGACAAACAACAATAACAGACCCTCAGTAGTAACAGACAAACAACAATAACAGACACTCAGTAGTAACAGACAAACAACAATAACAGACCCACAGTAGTAACAGACAAACAACAATAACAGACCCTCAGTAGTAACAGAAAAACAACAATAACAGACCCTCAGTAGTAACAGACAAACAACAATATCAGACCCTCAGTAGTAACAGACAAACAAAAATAACAGACCCTCAGTAGTAACATACAAACAAAAATAACAGACCTGCAGTAGTAACAGACAAACAACAATATCAGACCCTCAGTAGTAAAATAGCCGGGCAACAATATCAGACCCTCAGTAGTAACAGACAAACAACAATAACAGACCCTCAGTAGTAACAGACACGCAACAATAACAGACCCTCAGTAGTAAGAGACACGCAACATTAACAGACCTGCAATAGTAACAGACACGCAATAATTAGAGACCTGCAGTAGTAACAGCCACGCAACAATAACAGACCCTCAGTAGCAACAGACAATCAACTATAACAGACCCTCAGTAGCAACAGACAATCAACTATAACAGACCTGCAGAATTCACAGATAAACAACAATAACAGACCCTCAATAGTAAGAGACAAGCAACTATAACAGACCTGCAGTAGTAACAGACAGGAAACAATAACAGACCTGCAATAGTAACAGACACGCAACAATAACAGACCCTCAGTAGTAACAGATACGCAACAATAACAGACCCTCAGTAGTAACAGACAAGCAACGATAACAGACCCTCAGTAGTAACAGACAACAACAATAACAGAACCTCAGTAGTAACAGACTAACAACAATAACAGACCCTCATTAGTAACAGACACGCAACAATAACAGACCCTCAGTAGTAACAGATTCGCAACAATAACAGACCCTCAGTACTAACAGACAAACAATAATAACAGACCCTCAGTAGTAACAGACACGCAACAATATCAGACACACAGTAGTAACAGACAAACAACAATAACAGACCATCAGTAGTAACAGACAAGCAACGATAACATACCCTCAGTAGTAAGACAAACAACAATAACAGACCCTCAGTAGTAACAGACAAACAACACTACCAGACCCACAGTAGTAACACAGACAAACAACAATAATAGACCCAGTAGTAACAGACAACAAACAAATAATAACAGACTCTCAGTAGTAAATAGAAAACAACAATAACAGACCAGTAGTAACAGACAAGCAACAATAACAGACCTCAATAGTAACAGACACGCAAACAATAACAGACCCCAGTAGTAACAGACACGCAAATAATAATAGACACACAGTAGTAACAGACAAACAACAATAATAACAAACAACGATAACAGACCCTCTGTAGTAACAGACAATCAACACAACAGACCCTCTGTAGTAACAGACAAACTACAATAACAGACCCTCAGTAGTAAGAGACACGCAACAATAACAGACCCTCAGTAGTAAGAGAGACACGCAACAATAACAGACCCTCAGTAGTAGCAGACAAGCAACAATAACAGACCCTCAGTAGTAACAGACAAGCAACAATAACAGACCCTCAGTCGTAACAGACAAGCAACAATGACAGACCTGCGGTAGTAACAGACAAGCAAAAATAACAGACCCTCAGTAGTAACAGACAAACAACAATAACAGACCTTCAGTAGTAACAGACAAACAACAATAACAGACCCTCAGTAGTAACAGACATACAACAATAACAGACACACAGTAGTAACAGACAAACAACAATACCAGACCCTCAGTAGTAACAGACACGCAACAATAACAGACCCTCAGTAGTAACAGACAAACAACAATAACAGACCCTCAGTAGTAACAGACAAGTAACAATAACAGACCCTCAGTAGTAACAGACACGCAACAATAACAGACCTCAGTAGTAACAGACACGCAACAATAACAGACCTGCAGTAGTAACAGACACGCAACAATAACAGACCTGCAGTAGTAACAGACCAGCGACAATAACAGACCCTCAGTAGTAACAGACAAACAACAATAACAGACCCTCAGTAGTAACAGACAAACAACAATAACAAACCATCAGTAGTAACAGACACGCAACAATAACAGACCTGCAGTAGTAACAGACACGCAACAATAACAGACCTGCAGTAGTAACAGACCAGCGACAATAACAGACCCTCAGAAGTAACAGACAAACAACAATAACAGACCCTCAGTAGTAACAGACAAACAACAATAACAGACCCTCAGTAGTAACAGACACGCAACAATAACAGACCTGCAGTAGTAACAGACCAGCAACAATAACAGACCCTCAGTAGTAACAGACAAACAACAATAACAGACCCTCAGTAGTAACAGACAAACAACAATAACAGACCCTCAGTAGTAACAGACAAACAACAATAACAGACCCACAGTAGTAACAGAAAAATAACAATAACAGACCCTCAGTAGTAACAGACAAGTAACAATAACAGACCCTCAGTAGTAACAGACAAGTAACAATAACAATCCCTCAGTAGTAACAGACAAACAACAATAACAGAACCTCATTAGTAACAGCCAAACAACAATAACAGACCCTCAGTAGTAACAGAAAAATAATAATAACAGACCCTCAGTAGTAACAGACAAGTAACAATAACAGACCCTCAGTAGTAACAGACAAGTAACAATAACAGAACCTCAGTAGTAACAGACAAACAACAATAACAGACAAACAACGATAACAGACCCTCTGTAGTAACAGACAAACAACAATAACAGACCCTCTTTAGTAACAGACAAACTACAATAACAGACCCTCAGTAGTAAGAGAAACGCAACAATAACAGACCCTCAGTAGTAACAGACACGCAACAATAACAGACCCTCAGTAGTAACAGACACGCAACAATAACAGACCCTCAGTAGTAACAGACACGCAACAATAACAGACCATCAGTAGTAACAGACACGCAACAATAACAGACCCTCAGTAGTAAAAGATTCGCAACAATAACAGACCCACAGTAGTAACAGACAAGCAACAATAACAGACCCTCAGTAGCAACAGACAAACAACAATAACAGACTCTCAGTAGTAACAGACAATAACGGACCCTGAGTGGTAACAGACAAACAACAATAACAAGACCCTCGGTAGTAACAAACCAAGCAACGATAACAGACCATTAGTGGTAACAGACAAGCAACAATAACAGACCACTCAGTGGTAACAGACAACAACAATAACAGACCCTCAGTAGTAACAGACAAACAACAATAACAGACCCTCGATAACAGACGCGCAGCAATAACAGACCACTCAGTAGTAAAGAAACGCGCAATAACGAACTCTCAATGAAAGTAACGAAGATTAAACAACAATAACAGACCCTCAGTAGTAACAGAGAAACAACAACCAACAGACGCTCAGTAGTAACGGACAAGCAGCAATAACAGACCCTCAGTAGTAACAGAGAAACAACAATAACAGACGCTCAGTAGTAACAGACAAGCAACAATAACAGACCCTCAGTAGTAACAGACAAGCAACAATAACAGACCCTCAGTAGTAACAGACACGCAACAATAACAGACCCTCAGTAGTAACAGACACGCAACAATAACAGACACACAGTAGTAACAGACAAACAACAATAACAGACAAACAACGATAACAGACCCTCAGTAGTAACAGACAAACAACAATAACAGACCCACAGTAGTAACAGACAAACAACATTAACAGGCCCACAGTAGTAACAGACAAACAACAATAACAGACCCACAGTAGTAACAGACAACAACAATAACAGACCCTCAGTAGTAACAGACAAACAACAATAACAGACTCTCAGTAGTAACAGACAAACAACAATAACAGACCTGCAGTTGTAACAGACAAACAACAATAACAGACCCTCATTAGTAACAGACAAACAACAATAACAGACCCTCAGTAGTAACAGACACACAACAATAACAGACCTGCAGTAGTAACAAACACGCAACAATAACAGACTCTCAGTAGTAGCAGACACGCAACAATAAGAGACCCTGCAGTAGTAACAGCCACGCAACAATAACAGACCCTCAGTAGCAACAGACAATCAACTATAACAGACCTGCAGAAGTAACAGATAAACAACAATAACAGACCCTCAATAGTAAGAGACAAGCAACTATAACAGACCTGCAGTAGTAACAGACAGGAAACAATAACAGACCTGCATTAGTAACAGACACGCAACAATAACAGACCCTCAGTAGTAACAGATACGCAACAATAACAGACCCTCAGTAGTAACAGGCAAGCAACGATAACAGACCCTTAGTAGTAACAGACAAACAACAATAACAGACCCTCAGTAGTAACAGACACGCAAAAGTAACAGACCCTCAGTAGTATAAGATTCGCAACAATAACAGACCCTCAGTAGTAACAGACAAACAACAATAACAGACCCTCAGTAGTAACAGACACGCAACAATATCAGACACAGAGTAGTAACAGACAAACTACAATAACAGACCATCAGTAGTAACAGACAAGCAACGATAACATACCCTCAGTAGTAACAGACAAACAACAATAACAGACCCTCAGTAGTAACAGACAAACAACACTACCAGACCCACAGTAGTAACAGACAAACAACAATAACAGACTCTCAGTAGTAACAGACAAGCAACAATAACAGACCCTCAGTAGTAACAGACACGCAACAATAACAGACCCCCAGTAGTAAGACACGCAACAATAACAGACACACAGTAGTAACAGACAAACAACAATAACAGACAGAAACAACGATAACAGACCCTCAGTAGTAACAGACACGCAACAATAACAGACCCTCAGTAGTAACAGACAAACAACAATAACAGACCCTCAGTAGTAACAAACAAACAACAATAACAGACCCTCAGTAGTAACAGACACGCAACAATAACAGACCCTTAGTAGTAACAGACAAACAATAATAACAGACCTGTAGTAGTAACAGACACGCAACAATAACAGACCCTCAGTAGTAACAGACAACCAACAATAACAGACCCTCAGTAGTAACAGACACCCAACAATAACAGACCTGCAGTAGTAACAGACACGCAACAATAACAGACCTGCAATAGTAACAGACACGCAACAATAACAGACCCTCAGTAGCAACAGACAATCAACTATAACAGACCTGCAGAAGTAACAGATAAACAACAATAACAGACCCTAAATAGTAACAGACAAGCAACTATAACAGACCTGCAGTAGTAAAGAACCTGTAATAACAGACCCTCAGTAGTAAAGAGACAAACAACAATATCAGACCCTCAGTAGTAGAGACAAACACAATAACAGACCTGCAGTTGTAACAGACAAAACAACAATATCAGACCCTCGGTAGTAACAGACAAACAACAATAACAGACCCTCAGTAGTAAGAGACACGCAACAATAACAGACCCTCAGTAGTAACAGACACACAGCAATAACCGGGCCTCAGTAGTAACAGACCGCAACAATAAACAGACCCTCAGTAGTAACAGACACGCAACAATAACAGACCATCAGTAGTAACAGACACGCAACAATAACAGACCCTCAGTAGTATGAGACACGCAACAATAACAGACCCTCAGTAGTAACAGACAAACAACAATATCAGACCCTCAGTAGTAACAGACAAACAACAATAACAGACCCTCAGTAGTAACAGACACGCAACAATAACAGACCCTCAGTAGTAAGAGACACGCAACAATAACAGACCTGCAATAGTAACAGACACGCAACAATAAGAGACCTGCAGTAGTAACAGCCACGCAACAATAACAGACCCTCAGTAGCAACAGACAATCAACTATAACAGACCCTCAGTAGCAACAGACAATCAACTATAACAGACCTGCAGAATTCACAGATAAACAACAATAACAGACCCTCAATAGTAAGAGACAAGCAACTATAACAGACCTGCAGTAGTAACAGACAGGAAACAATAACAGACCTGCAATAGTAACAGACACGCAACAATAACAGACCCTCAGTAGTAACAGATACGCAACAATAACAGACCCTCAGTAGTAACAGACAAGCAACGATAACAGACCCTCAGTAGTAACAGACAACAACAATAACAGAACCTCAGTAGTAACAGACTAACAACAATAACAGACCCTCATTAGTAACAGACACGCAACAATAACAGACCCTCAGTAGTAACAGATTCGCAACAATAACAGACCCTCAGTACTAACAGACAAACAATAATAACAGACCCTCAGTAGTAACAGACACGCAACAATATCAGACACACAGTAGTAACAGACAAACAACAATAACAGACCATCAGTAGTAACAGACAAGCAACGATAACATACCCTCAGTAGTAACAGACAAACAATAACAGACCCTCAGTAGTAACAGACAAAACAACACTACCAGACCCACAGTAGTAACAGACAGAAACAACAATAACAGACCTGCAGTAGTAACAGACAAACAACAATAACAGACTCTCAGTAGTAACAGACAATAACAGACCCTCAGTAGTAACAGACAAACAACAATAACAGACCCTCAGTAGTAACAGAGAAACAACAATAACAGACCCTCAGTAGTAACAGACAAGCAACAATAACAGACCCTCAGTAGTAACAGACAAGCAACAATAACAGACCCTCAATAGTAACAGACACGCAACAATAACAGACCCCCAGTAGTAACAGACACGCAACAATAACAGACACACAGTAGTAACAGACAAACAACAATAACAGACAAACAACGATAACAGACCCTCCCTCAGTAGTAACAGACAAACAACAATAACAGACCCTCTGTAGTAACAGACAAACTACAATAACAGACCCACAGTAGTAACAGACAACAACAATAACAGACCCTCAATAGTAACAGACAAACAACAATAACAGACCCTCATTAGTAACAGACACGCAACAATAATAGACCCTCAGTTTTAACAGACACGCAACAATAACAGACCCTCAATAGTAAAAGACACGCAACAATAACAGACCCTCAGTAGTAACAGACACGCAACAATAAAAGACCCACAGTAGTAACAGACAAACAACAATAACAGACCCTCAGTAGTAACAGACACGCAACAATAACAGATCCTCAGTAGTAACAGACAAACAACAGTATCAGACCCTCAGTAGTAACAGACAAACAACAATAACAGACCCTCAGTAGTAACAGACACGCAACAATAACAGACCCTAAGTAGTAATAGACAAACAACAAAAACAGACCTTCAGTAGTAACAGACAAGTAACAATAACAGACCCTCAGTAGTAACAGAGAAACAACAATAACAGACCCACAGTAGTAACAGACAACAACAATAACAGACCCTCAATTGTAACAGACAAACAACAATAACAGACCCTCATTAGTAACAGACACGCAACAATAACAGACCCTCATTAGTAACAGACACGCAACAATAACAGACCTGCAGTAGTAACAGACACGCAACAATAACAGACCTGCAGTAGTAACAAACACGCAACAAAAACAGACTCTCAGTAGTAACAGACACGCAACAATAACAGACCCTCAGTAGTAACAGACAAACAACAATAACAGACCCTCATTTGTAACAGACAAGCAACAATGACAGACCTACAGTAGTAACAGACAAACAACAATAACAGACCGTCAGTAGTAACAGACACGCAACAATAACAGACCTGCAGTAGTAAAGTACAAACAACAATAACAGACCCTCAGTAGTAACAGACAAACAACAATTACAGACCCTCAGTAGTAACAGACACGCAACAATAACAGACCCTCAGTAGTAACAGACAAGCAACATTAACAGACCCTCAGTAGTAACAGACAAGCAACAATAACAGACCCACAGTAGTAACAGACAAACAACAATAACAGACCCTCAGTAGTAACAGACACACAACAATAACAGACCCTCAGTAGTAACAGACAAACAACAATAACAGACCCTCAGTAGTAACAGACACGCAACAATAACAGACCCTCAGTAGTAACAGACAAACCACAATAACAGACCCTCAGTAGTAACAGACAAACAACAATAACAGACCCACAGTAGTAACAGACAAACAACAATAACAGACCCTCAGTAGTAACAGACAAACAACAATAACAGACCCTCAGTAGTAACAGACAAACAACAATAACAGACCCTCAGTAGTAATAGACAAACAACAATAACAGACGCTCAGTAGTAACAGACAAACAACAATAACAGACCCTCAGTAGTAACAGACAAACAACAATAACAGACCCTCAGTAGTAACAGACAAGCAACAATAACAGACCCACAGTAGTAACAGACAAACAACAATAACAGAACCTCAGTAGTAACAGACACACAACAATAACAGACCCTCAGTAGTAACAGACAAACAACAATAACAGACCCTCAGTAGTAACAGACACGCAACAATAACAGACCCTCAGTAGTAACAGACAAACGTAACAGACCCTCAGTAGTAACAGACAAACAGCAATAACAGACCCTCAGTAGTAACAGACAAACAACAATAACAGACCCTCAGTAGCAACAGACAAACAACAATAACAGACCCACAGTAGTAACAGACAAACAACAATAACAGACCCTCAGTAGTAACAGACAAACAACAATAACAGACCCACAGTAGTAGCAGACAACAACAATAACAGACTGTCAGTAGTAGCAGACAAACAACAATAACAGACCCTCAGTAGTAACAGAAAAACAACAATAACAGACCCTCAGTAGTAACAGACAAACAACAATAACAGACCCTCAGTAGTAACAGACAATCAACAATAATAGACCCTCAGTAGTAACAGACACGCAACAATAACAGACCTGCAGAAGGAACAGACACGCAACAATAAGAGACCTGCAGTAGTAACAGACAAACAACAATAACAGACCATCAGCAGTAACAGCCAAACAACAATAACAGACCCTCAGTAGCAACAGACACTCAACTATAACAAACCTGCAGTAGTAACAGACAGGAAACAATAACAGACCTGCAATATTAACAGACACGCAACAATAACAGACCCTCAGTAGTAACAGATACGCAACAATAACAGACCCTCAGTAGTAACAGACAAACAACAATAACAGACCTTTAGTAGTAACAGACAAGTAACAATAACAGACCCTCAGTAGTAACAGAGAAACAACAATAACAGCCCCACAGTAGTAACAGCCAAACAACAATAACAGACCCTCAGTAGTAACAGACAAACAACAATAACAGACAAACAACGATAACAGACCCTCTGTAGTAACAGACAAACAACAATAGCAGACCCTCTGTAGTAACAGACAAACTACAATAACAGACCTCAGTAGTAAAGAGACGCACAACAATAACAGACCCTCAGTAGTAACAGACACGCAACAATAACAGACCCTCAGTAGTAACAGACACGCAACAATAACAGACCCTCAGTAGTAACAGACAAACAACAATAAGAGACCCTCAGTAGTAACAGACAAACAACAATAACAGACCCTCAGTAGTAAAAGACACGCAACAATAACAGACACACAGTAGTAACAGACAAACAACAATAACAGACCCTCAGTAGTAACAGACAAACAACAATAACAGACTCTCAGTAGTAACAGACCAACAACAATAACAGACCCTAAGTAGTAACAGACAAACAACAATAACAGACCATCGAGTAGTAACAGACAAGCAACGATAACAGACCCTTGGTAATAACAGACAAACAACAATACCAGACCCTCCGAGCGTAACGAACCAACAACAATAACAGACCCTCGGTAGTAACAGACCAAACAACAATAACAGACCCTCAGTAGTAACAGACACGCAACAATAACAGACCCTCTCCAGTAGTAAAAGAAACGCTACAATAACAGACCATCGGTAGTAACAGACAAACAACAACCAACAGACCCTCAGTAGTAACAAGAAAGCAACAATAACGGGCAACTCAGTAGTAACAGACAAGCAACAACAGACCCTCAGTAGTAACAGACAAGCAACAATAACAGACCCTCGGTAGTAACAGACACGCAACAATAACAGACCCTCAGTAGTAACAGACACACAACAATAACAGACACACAGTAGTAACAGACAAACAACAATAACAGACAAACAACGATAACAGACCCTCAGTAGTAACAGACAAACAACAATAACAGACCCACAGTAGTAACAGACAAACAACATTAACAGGCCCACAGTAGTAACAGACAAACAACAATAACAGACCCACAGTAGTAACAGACAACAACAATAACAGACCCTCAGTAGTAACAGACAAACAACAATAACAGACTCTCAGTAGTAACAGACAAACAACAATAACAGACCTGCAGTTGTAACAGACAAACAACAATAACAGACCCTCATTAGTAACAGACAAACAACAATAACAGACCCTCAGTAGTAACAGACACACAACAATAACAGACCTGCAGTAGTAACAAACACGCAACAATAACAGACTCTCAGTAGTAGCAGACACGCAACAATAACAGACCCTCAGTAGTAACAGACAAACAACAATAACAGACCCTCAGTAGTAACAGACACGCAACAATAACAGACCCTCAGTAGTAACAGACAAACAACAATAACAGACCCTCAGTAGTAACAGCCACGCAACAATAACAGACCTGCAGTAGTAACAAACACGCAACAATAACAGACCTGCAATAGTAACAGACACGCAACAATAAGAGACCTGCAGCAGTAACAGCCACGCAACAATAACAGACCCTCAGTAGCAACAGACAATCAACTAT
>NW_024710845.1:0-9751 GCF_018991925.1 Homarus americanus | reverse complement strand
AGAAACAATGTATGTATTCTAGGCGATTTCAACTTTTCAGGCATAGATTGGAAAAATCAACTTAGCGATAATGAATCTGAAGATTTTATAGAAGTATTACAGGATAGTTTTATATATAAATTTATAAACTTGCCCACTAGAGGAAATAATATCCTCGATTTAGTTCTCAGTAATAATGAAAATCTAGTAAAAGATGTTGGGATTGGAGACGAACTAGGAAACAGTGATCATAAAGCCACATATTTTAACATAATATGGGATGGCAGAAAGAAGGAAAATTCGGCCTTGATCCCGGATTTTAGGAATGCTAATTATGGTAGCATAAGGAGAGA
The DNA here is from genome assembly GCF_018991925.1 of Homarus americanus. NCBI lineage: Eukaryota > Metazoa > Arthropoda > Malacostraca > Decapoda > Nephropidae > Homarus > Homarus americanus. The sequence continues at coordinate 9,419 of NW_024710845.1, read as the reverse complement.
CCTAAGGGATGACCCTATGGTCAAAAGATTAATCTCCCCCACACCTCCGGAAACTGTCAACTTAGGACGGGATAACCCCGAATTTAATTTAGCAGCTACTTATGAACAATTTATTGCGACAATCAATAATGCCCAAAATAAACACATCCCTAAAAGAAAATTCAGATCGATACGGAACCAACCAAAATGGATGAATAATAGACTCTTAGATCTTCTAGGAAAAAGAAAGGAGTATATAGAAAAGTTAAGAAAGGCGAAAATCACTTACTTGGTTACTATCAGAACCTAACAAGACAGGTATAAACAGAAATTAGGAAAGCAAAGAGAAATTATGAAATCAAGGTAGCAAACGAATCGAAATATACCCCAAAGCTTTTTATCAACTGTATAAATCAAAGGTTAGAGATACAATAGGTCCCCTTAAAACTACGACAGGAGAAATGACTGATGATGAGTTAGAAATGTGTAGTACGTTAAATAGTCATTTCGCCCAGATTCATACAAATGTAACCCACACAGTTTCCAGGTAGTTCATAAGGGTATTTACCACAGTATAGTACATGTTGATGAATTAATATTACCAGTGCAAATTCACGTGCTTAAAGTAATTATCAAACTGAAGTTCCTCATAAATCGCCTGTCCAGATTTATAGTATATGCGAATACAAAAGAATGCAGAGACGAGTTGAGTAATCCATTAGCAGTTTTATTTGTCATTAGAATCGCCTAAAAGTTGTGAAGCTTGAAACTTGCAAATGTAGTTCCGATTTTCAAAAGCAGTGACAACTAACAGCATCAAATTACCGTCCTAATAGGCTTCCTAACACGCTAATCACAGGCAAGTTGCTAGAGTCATTGACTATTACAAGCAAAAATCAGAAGCACCTTGAAACATCTAACTTAATTCATTCCTTTCCTGCGCACGGGTTCACCCAGGACGCTTCTTGTCTCTGCTAAATTTGCTTAGCTTTTTTCTCAGAAGTGTTTAAGCGTGTAGATAATGATAAGTCATATATATAATTTATTTAGATTTCAGTAGTTATCTGATAGAGTCCCTTATGAGAGATTGATATGAAGGTAGAAGCATGCACAGGTGGACTGGGGCATTAAAATGGATTAGCTGCGAAGAATCTTCAGGAAACAAAGAGTCAGCATAAATGATTGGGGAAGTCAGATCAAAAGGCCAAAAGCGGAGTCTTCAGGATCTGTGTATTAGGCCCTTCAAGCGTTTGTTATATTCCTATTAATGATCTTGATTTAGGCATAACTAGTAGGATTAGTAAATTTGCAGATGATACCAAAATGGGGAGAGTGATAAATTCAGACAGTGACTTTGAACACCTTCAAAGAGATCTAGATACCTTACATGAGTGGTCAGTAGACTTGCAAATGAATTTTAATAGTGATAAATGCAAGGTACTACAGATAGGGAAGACGAATACAAACGTTAAGTATAAACTAGGTAACACGGAAATAGAAAACTCAGTTTGTGAAAAAAATCAAGGTGTATTTGTTAGCAACGACTTGAAACCTAGAAAACAATGTATTAGCGTTCGCAACAAGGCAAACAGGATTCTTGGGTTCATATCTAGGTCTGTGAGTAACAGAACTGCTGACGTTATCTTGAACCTTTACCTAGCATTAGTGAGGCCACACATGGATTATGCGGTTCAGCTCCTGTGCCCTGCTAGTAGAATGGATATAGATTCTTTGAGAGGAGTACAAAGAAGAAATAGACAAAATGATCCATATTATTGTGAAACCTCCACATGAAGAAAGACTGAAAAGTTTAGGCTTCATGATTCATTAGAGAGGCGAGATATTAGGGGAGATATGATAGAGGTACAAGGGGTAAGGGGATTACCAAGGGTAAATGAAAGATGGTTCTAGCCTAGTAATAACGAAATAACTAGAACAAATGGCTTTAATTAGATAAATTCCGATTCAGAAAGGATAGGCGTAAGCACTGGTTTGGTAATAGAGTTGTGGATATGTGGAATAGGCTACCGAGTGCTATAGTAGGATCGGGGACGCTAGGGAGCTTCAAGACGAAGTTGGATAGGCACATGGAAGTGCTGGGATGGGTGTGAAAGGATCTGCCCTGTATGGGCCAGTCGGCCTCCTGCAGTATCCCACTTTCTTATGTTCTTATGTTCTTATGTTCACCTCACAATCTTTACTACATCTCACCTCACAATCTTCACTACATTTCACTTCACAATCTTCACTACATCTCACTTCACAATCTTCACTACATCTCACTTCACAATCTTCACTACATCTCACTTCACAATCTTCACTACATCTCACTTCACAATCTTCACTACATCTCACTTCACAACCTTCACTACATCTCACTTCGCAATCTTCACTACATCTCACTTCACATCTTCACTACATCTCACTTCACAATCTTCACCATATCTCACTTCACAATCTTCATCACATCTCACTTCACAATCTTTACCACATCTCACTTCACAATCTTCACTACATCTCACTTCACAATCTTCACTACATCTCACTTCACAATCTTCACTACATCTCACTTCACAATCTTCACTACATCTCACTTCACAATCTTCATTACATCTCACTTCACAATCTTCACTACATCTCACTTCACAATCTTCACTACATCCCACTTCACAATCTTCACTACATCTCACTTCACAATCTTCACTACATCCCACTTCACAAACTTCACTACATCTCACTTCACAATCTTCACTACATCTCACTTCACAATCTTCACTACATCTCACTTCACAATCTTCACTACATCTCACTTCACAATCTTCACTACATCTCACTTCACAATCTTCACCACATCTCACTTCACAATCTTCACTACATCTCACTTCACAATCTTCACTACATCTCACTTCACAATCTTCACTACATCTCACTTCACAATCTTCACTACATCTCACTTCACAATCTTCACTACATCTCACTACACAATCTTCACTACATCTCACTTCACAACCTTCACTACATCTCACTTCACAATCTTCACTACATCTCACTTCACATCTTCACTACATCTCACTTCACAATGTTCACCATATCTCACTTCACAATCTTCACCACATCTCACTTCACAATCTTCACCACATCTCACTTTTCAATCTTCACCACATCTCACTTCACAATCTTTACCACATCTCACTTCACAACCTTCACTACATCTCACTTCACAATCTTCACTACATCTCACTTCACAATCTTCACTACATCTCACTTCACAATCTTCACTACATCTGACTTCACAATCTTCACTACATCTCACTTCACAATCTTCACTACATCTCACTTCACAATCTTCACTACATCTCACTTCACAATCCACACTACATCTCACTTCACAATCTTCACTACATCTCACTTCACAATCTTCATTACATCTCACTTCACAATCTTCACTACATCTCACTTCACAATCTTCACTACATCTCACTTCACAATCTTCACCACATCTGACTTCACAATCTTCACTACATCTCACTTCACAATCTTCACTACATCTCACTTCACAATCTTCGCTAACACCATCCTTCATCACTACATATAACATCCATCATCACTACTTATAACACCATCCATCATCATCACTACATATAATACTATCCATCATCACTACATATAACACGATCCATCATCACTACATATAACACCATCCACCATCACTACATATAGAACCATCCATCACGACATATAACACCATCCGACATCATTACATATAACACCAACCATCATCACTACATATAACATCATCCATCATCACTACATATAACTCCATCCATCATCACTACATATAACCCCATCCATCATCACTACATATAAAACCAACCTATCATCACTACATATAACATCATCCATCATCACTACATATAACACCATCCATCATCACTACATATAGAACCATCCTATCATCACTACATATAATATCATCCATCATCACTACATATAACACCATCCAACATCACTACATATAACACCACCCATCATCACTACATATAACACCATCCAGCATCACTACATATAACACCAACCATCATCACTACATATAACATCATGCATCATCAATATATATATATAACACCATCCATCATCACTACATATATTACCCTCTCATCATCACTACATATAACACCATCCATCATTACTACAATATAACGCCATCCTTCATCACTACATATAACACCATCCATCATCACTACATATTATAACACCATCCATCATCTTTACAAACACCATCCCTCTTTACTATAGTGATAAACAGAGCTTTATTTTGTTGTCAATTTCTTTTAATTCCAACCTTATTAAACCGTAATTCTTTCTGTATGGTCAAATTTTGATTTGACCTCAGTGAGAGAGCTGTTAGTGTCAGTACATCACAATGGTGTTCCGACGCACTGTATCGAAGGTGACTAAGGTGGAGGTGAAGCCTTACCAGATGAAGGAGAAGGGCCCCCGATCTAACAAACTGCAGACCACAAAACACACTAAGACCCAAAACAACAAGACCCAAAACAACAAGAAGAAGAAGGAAACTACCACTTTCTGCCGTGTACAAAAGGACCAGTACCTGCCATGGGGAGACTACATCTTCACCGGGAAAAAGACACAAAAGAAGCGCTGAACCTACGCTTCTGATATTTAAAAATACTGTAATAAAAAACATATTAATTGATTTTGTTTGTATTATTTATGCTTTTTTTTATTTTCATCTGCAAACGTGCTGTTTTGGGAATATATTTTGAGTTACATAATATTTAGGTACAGCAGTTTATTTCACTGTATCTACTTGTTTACCAAGTAACTGGACTTACAGTCTCCGATCGGGATTCTCAAAACAAATATTTGGCATCGAACTCCGTAAGTGAGCTCGTAATCTAGCCTGTAACTTACAGGACCTCAACACGATCAACCTGGATATAGTAGTCGCTATTTCCGGATTGCATGAAAAAAAATTAATAATATATGTTTTAATAATGCTTGTTAGACTTGTTTTTTCATAGAATAATGAAGAAAATGTTTTGTACATCAACAGACTAAAATACAATATTAGTTTTTTTTTACGACAAGAAGAGGCTTGGCTGTTCTATTTCTCGCTTTATGGAAGAGATGCAGCTTTTGTCTTCTTACAACTTTTCAAGTAATTTGTACCAAAATAGAAGATTTTTATTGTCCACATTTAGGGTATATTTTTTTTTATGACTGAATAAACTTGCAGATAGACCTTATTAATGTGGTATAGCTGTAAATATCCTTCAGCAATGAAATCCAAATATGAGGTCAAGTGAACATTTTTGCTTAGACTCCGCCTTTGTTAGGACCAAGTTATAACAAGTTATTCTGCCAAGTATCCAATAAGTACCCATGACTCAGAGTTAAATAATACCTAACCTAATCTAAGTTCATCAAACTTAATAAAAAAGTGGGGCAAAAAATAAGTGGTAAAGAAATTTTTTTCTCAGAAAAAGAATTATATTCAGAGGTTTTTTATCCGATACCTTCAGTCGTGATTATTTTGATGCAAAATTAGTAAAATGTATTTAACCCTAACACTACCTCACCTTACCTAATCTTACCTTACCTTATCTAACCTAACCTAATGTTACCTAACCTAACCAAGCCGCAACGCTCATGATACAATTGAGTTCTCTAGAAAGTTTTAATTTCATTTTCTTTTTAAAAATACATTTGCAGAGACAACAAACTTTTGATAATTATTTCTCCAACATATCTATAAATCTGTTGATGATATATAAATTTAGGATAGGTTAGGTTTGGTGTGATTAGGATAGGTTAGGCTAGTTTAGGATAGTCTAAGTTAGCTTAGGAAAGGCTAAGTTAGGTTACGATACACTAGGTTAGGTTTTAATCTGCATGATATTTTTACTGAACTTTTAAACGACGTTATAATCCTGGCAGCAGGGTATCGATCACGAAAATAACACTTTGGTAGTTATAACATTTGATAAAGTTTATTATTACTGTAACATGAAACAAATCACTATAGCTGTACTTATCAATCCAGTATTAAATCTGTATTATCTTTGACCATCGCTCATTGGCCAGCTTATCTCTGCACTGTCCTCTGATATAATAAAGTATTGGTGAATGGGAATATTAATCATTTGTGAGTCACTTACTATAAAGGAAACTGTAACGGATTCTATGGACAGTTGGGAATATTTTCACGGAATAAGTCGGAGTAACTCCCCTCTTGCCCAAAAGCGATCCAAGGAGTTAATTCACAGAGCGAAAATCTAGACGAGTCTTCCGTGTTTGTTTTAGGTCATACCAACGAAAAGTTTAATAATGTTTATTACAATGATTCAGGTTTTACTGTAATTCTTCTTTTTTTATTTAGTATTTTGTAGATTTTTTTTCACCCAGTTCATTTCTTGTTTAGATTCATTATTGCAATTATTTTTATTACAGAGTTGAATTAAAAGTTTATATCTAAGCATTTTACAGCTTCACAAATACTTTTATAAAATGTTGATACACACAGTGGACAGTTTTTAGTTCTTTCTTGTAATACCTCAGTATTACTCTGTTAAATACTCTTACCATTTACACCTGACCATTTATTTATTTATTTTATAAATTGTTTAAAGAGAGAACATCACCAGCAGGATACAGATGTTGAAGTAAATAGAAGTTTGTAACCTAACCCTACCCCCCACTGCTACCCCTCCCTCTTGTACCCCTTACTCCTACCCCTTACTCCCACCCCTTAATCCCACCCCTTATTCCCACCCCTTATTCCCACCCCTTGCTCCCACCCCTTCCTTCTACCTCTTACTTCTACCCCTTACTCCTACCCCTTACTTCTACCCCTTACTTCTACCCCTTACTCCTACCACTTACTCCTACCACTTACTCATAACCCTTACTCCCACCCCTTGCTTCCACCCCTTGCTTCCACCCTCTTACTCGTACCCCTTGCTCCCACCCCTTACTCCTACCCCTTACTGCCACCCCTTACTGCCACCCCTTACTCCCACCCCTTACTCCTACCCCTTACTCCGACCCCTTAATCCCACCCCTTAATCCCACCCTTACTTCCCGCCTCCTTGTACTCCCACCATGCTCCACCTTCTCCTACCCTTGCTGCCTTGCTCCTCCTTACCCCTTACTCCATGTACTCACTCCTTATCACCCTTACTCACCCTTACTCCACCCTTGCTCCTGTATACCCTCCTGTCACCATGCTCCCATGTGCTCCCGTGTGCTCCCACCCTTATCCCACCGCCTCCCACCCCATGCTCACCCTTATCCTGCCCATACTCCTACCCATATCACCCTTACTCCTGTGTCACCCTTGCTCCCACTATACTCCTGTGTCACCCCTTGCTCACATATGTCACATGTCATATGCTCCCATATCCCACTGCCTCCTGTGTCGCCCTCATCCCATATTATCCCATGTACTCGCTTATGCTCCCCATACTCCACCTTGCTCCCACCGTTGCTCCATCCCTGCTCCCACCCCTTACTCCCACGCCTTACTCCCACCCTTCACTCCTACCCTTCGCTTCTACCCTTCGCTTCTACCCCCACTTTTACCCCACACTACGCTGGTAATTGAAGACATCATACATTTGTTCACTTAGACACCACTTATTATTCAGGACCTAATGGCTATAATATCAGAGTCATTATTCTTAACTCAACTTTATATATATATCAATTGTCAAAAACCTTCACCACAAGAAAGAAAAGAACAGTCGGGTATGGCAGAAAATGTAATAAACGAACATGGAGTAAGACATCAAGCTCCATATTGTAAACAAGATCATCGTCATTGTTTATTTATTGCCAGGAAAAATATTGTTCGCAATATAATTATAAAAACCTTCTGTGATTCATTCTCTTCATTACACTAAAAGGTAATGAAGTATATAAAGAAAATAGTTTATAAATTACTAAAATAAAAATACGTATAAAAAAGTAAAATAACATCTATTGATGGAATAGAAAAGAATTATATCGTAAGTGGGTAAAAGATTTCTTGGGTAGGTTTTAGAATACAATAACTGTTTTCTACATTACACCGATGGTTCCAAGTCAGAAATTATCCTTAAGTTTTGTGAATCAGTATTTACAGTTTTTCTTAAAGGGTGACTTAAGTTACGGTCACACGATCCCTTTGATGAGCAATTAATTTGGAGCAAGAAATTACGAGTAATTTCTTCCAAATGTGGTCACACGAGTGGCTCTTGGTTCAGTTACTACAGCAAGAAAAAAAAGTTAACGCCGCTGTGCGAGTAGAAGGGAGGCGGAACATCACAACAACAATGCAGACGACGCAGCAGCTATCCTTGGTATTATTGTTATTATTAAAAAGAAATGAGAGAAAGCGAAGAAAAACTATTGGGGACTTGTAAGTGGCTGGCGAGGAGGAGTGTTTAATATAGACTGGTTCAACTATCGTAGTTACAGTAGGGAGGGTTGTTAGTGTGTGGAGAATGACCGGCTGTATGGGCTTGTGTTTTGTAAACAAACACGCCAAAACACCACCCAAATAATAAACTCAGTGTGTCGTAAAAAACTGTTTGTGCATTTTATACATAATGTTATTGATCTATGTTATATATAGCCAAGGTAAATACTCGATAAATAAGCTTCGTGTCATTAAATATAGTATTAACCGGGTTTTGAACCGATAATCTTGCTCGAAATAGTCAAGAAATTGACTATCACGATTGTCAATAAAAATGCTTCAAAAACTTGCTCGAATTTCTCGAAAATTGCTCGAAATAACTTTCCGGCAAGAAATTGCTAAAAAATAATGCGCCCATGTGACCAGTGCTTTAAGAATTGTATGATATCCTCATGGCAATGGAAACACACACACACACACACACTCACCCCATACACAGTCACACACTCACCATGCACAATCACACACACCCATACACACACCGTACATGCACAAACCATACACACACATACACAGACACACACACACACACACCATACATACACACACCATACACATACACACACCATACACACATACACACACACACACACACACACCATGCACACACCATACAAACAAACAAACACACACCATATACACACACACACACACACACACACAATGCACACACACACACCATGCACACTCACACACACACACCATGCACACTCACACCATGCACACACACACACTAATTGTTTTAATTTAGTTCTTGGAACTCTTAAGTAGCAGCGCTTGATGTAAACACTTCTTGGCATTTTCTGTTTATCTAGTAGCAGGTATACACACAGATGTAATATGAGAAAATAAATTATGAATTCTGTCCAGGGAAGTGTTGTGAATATGACCTTGAGATAACACTTGTGTTAAGTGTGAATTTCCCTGTCTAGTGATATGTCCAACTACTACTCTGGGC
>NW_024710844.1:0-11099 GCF_018991925.1 Homarus americanus | reverse complement strand
CAGGATCCATATATATTTCATTAGACCTACAGCTAATAATGACTTACATATAATCAACACCTCACCCCACCAGGAGTTGAACCCACGATCTTATAATTGTGACCGGGGAATGCTACCTCTGGGCCACCAGGACACTAAAATCAGTCCTAGACTCTGCCATATTTCACACAAAGACCGTTCAACGAGCTTTTGGCGCCGTGAACCTCTAATGGGGACCACCCATGCCGCTTAGGTGATCAGAGCAACGTTTTACCATATGCGGCTTCGAATCACGAGGATCCCTATATATTTCATTAGCCCAATAAAGCACGCGGACTTCTTCATATAATCAACACCTCACCCCACCAGGATTCGAACCAACGATCTTCTAATTGTGACCGGGGAACGCTACCTCTGGCCCACCAGGACACTAAAAGCATTCCTAGACTTTGCTATATTTCACACAAAGCCTGTTCAACGAGCTTATGGCGCCGTGAACCTCTAATGGGGACCCCCCGTGCCGCTTAGGTGATCAGAGCAACGTTTTACCAAATGTGGCTTCGAAACCCGAGGATCCATATATATTTCATTAGACCATTAAAGCACGCGGACTTCAACATATAATCAACACCTCACCCCACCAGGATTTGAACCCACGATCTTATAATTGTGACCGGGAATGCTAACAAGGCCACCAGGACAAAAGTATCTCCTAGACTCTGCTATATTTCACACAAAGCCTGTTCAACGAGCTTATATCGCGGAACCTCTACGGGACCAACCCGCGCCGCTAGGTGATCAGGAGCAAAATTTGAATAAAATGCGCTTCGAAACCCGAGGATCCATGTATATTTCATTAGCCCAATAAAGCACGCGGACTTCTACATTTAATCAACACCTCACCCCACCAGGATTCGAACACACAATTTTCTAATTGTAACCGGGAAACGCTACCTCTGGGCCACCAGGACAATAAAAGCAGTCCTAGACTCTGCTATATTTCACACAAAGCCTGTTCAACGAGCTTATGGCGCCGTGAACCTCTAATGGGGACAAACCCGTGCCGGTTAGGTGATCAGAGCAAAATTTTACCAAATGCGGCTTCGAAACCCGAGGATCCATGTATATTTCATTAGCCCAATAAAGCACGCGGACTTCTACATTTAATCAACACCTCACCCCACCAGGATTTGAACCCACGATCTTATAATTGTGACCGGGGAATGCTACCTCTCGGCCACCAGGACAATAAAAGCAGTCCTAGACTCTGCTATATTTCACACAAAGCCTGTTCAACGAAGTATAATGTGAACCCCTAATGGGGACTACCACGAAAGTGCCGCTTCGAAAGAAGAAGGGATCCATATATATTTCATTAGTCCAATAAAGCATGGACTTTCATATAATCAACACCTCACCCCACCAGATTCGAACCTACCTACCTTATAATTGTGACCGAACGCCACCTCTGGGCCACCTGGACACTAAAAAGCATTCCAGACTCTGCTATATTTCACACAAAGCCTGTTCAACGAGCTTATGGCGCCGTGAACCCCTAATGGGGACCACGAGTGCCGCTTCGAAAGAAGAAGGATCCATATATATTTCATTAGTCCAAAAAAGCACGCGGACTTCTTCATATAATCAACACCTCACCCCACCAGGATTTGAACCCACGATCTTATAATTGTGACCGGGGAATGCTACCTCTGGGCCACCAGGACAAAAAAAGCAGTCCTAGACTCTGCTATATTTCACACAAAGCCTGTTCAACGAGCTTATGGCGCCGTGAACCCCTAATGGGGACCACGAGTGCCGCTTAGGTGATCAAAACAACATTTTACCAAATGTGGCTTCGAAAGAAGAAGGATCCATATATATTTCATTAGCCCAATAAAGCATGCGGACTTCTACATTTAATCAACACCTCACCCCACCAGGATTTGAACCCACGATCTTATAATTGTGACCGGGGAACGCTACCTCTGGGCCACAAAAACAATAAAAGCAGTCTTAGACTCTGCTATATTTCACACAAGGCCTGTTCAACGAGCTTATGGCGCCGTGAACCTCTAATGGGGACCACCCATGCCGCTTAGGTGATCAGAGCAACGTTTTACCAAATGTGGCTTCGAAACACGAGGATCCATATATATTTCATTAGTCCAATAAAGCATGCGGACTATTCCATATAATCAACACCTCACCCCACCAGGATTTGAACCCACGATCTTATAATTGTGACCGGGGAACGCTACCTCTGGCCCACCAGGACAATAAAAGCAGTCCTAGACTCTGCTATTTTTCACACAAAGCCTGTTCAACGAGCTTATGGCTCCGTGAACCTCTAATGGGCACCACCCATGCTGCTTAGGTGATCATAGCAACGTTTTACCAAATGCGGCTTCGAAACACGAGGATCCATATATATTTCATTAGCCCAATAAAGCACGCGGACTTCTTCATATAATCAACACCTCACCCCACCAGGATTTGTACCCATGGTCTTATAATTGTGACCGGGCGACGTTACCTCAGGGCCACCAGGAAACTAAAAGCATTCCTAGACTCTGCTATATTTCACACAAGGCCTGTTCAACGAGCTTATGGCGCCGTGAACCTCTAATGGGGACCACCCGTGCCGCTTAGGTGATCAGAGCAACATTTTACCATATGCGGCTTCGAAACAAGAAGGATCCATATATATTTCATTAGCCCAATAAAGCACGCGGACTTCTACATATAATCAACACCTCACCTCACCAGGATTTGAACCCACGATCTTATAATTGTGACCGGGGAATGCTACCTCTGGGCCACCAGGACAATAAAAGCATTCCTAGACTCTGCTATATTTCACACAAAGCCTGTTCAACGGGCTTGTGGCACCGTGAACCTCTAATGGGGACCACCCGTGCCGCTTAGGTGATCAGAGCAACGTTTTACCAAATGCGGCTTCGAAACAAGGAGGATCCATAAATATTTCATTAGCCCAATAAAGCAAGCAGACTTCTACATATAATCAACACTTCACCCCACCAAGATTTGAACCCACGATCTTATAATTGTGACCGGGGAACGCTACCTCTGGGCCACCAGGACATGAAATGCAGTCCTAGACTCTGGTATATTTCACACAAAGCCTGTTCAACGAGCTTATGGCGCGGTGAAACTCTAATTGGGACCACCCGTTCAGCTTAGGTGATCAGAGCAACGTTTTACCAAATCCGGCTTCGAAACACGAGGATCCATATATATTTCATTAGCCCAATAAAGCACGCGAACTTCTTCATATAATCAACACCTCACCCCATCAGGATTCAAACCCACGATCTTATAATTGTGACCGGGGTATGCTACCTCTGGGCCACCAGGACAATAAAAGCAGTCCTAGACTCTACTATATTTCACACAAAGCCTGTTCAACGAGCTTATGGCGCTGTGAACCACTATAGGGGACCACCCGTGCCGCTTAGGTGAACAGAGCAACGTTTTACCAAATGCGGCTTCGAAACACGAGGATCCATATATATTTCATTAACCCAATAAAGTACGCGGACTTCTACATATTATCAACGCCTCACCCCACCAGGATTTGAAGCCACGATCTTATAATAGTGACCGGGGAACGCTACCTCTGGGCCACCAGGACACTAAAAGCAGTCCTAGACACTCCTATATTTCACACAAAGCCTGTTCAACGAGCTTATGGCGCTGCAACTTAATGGGGACAACCTGCGGCCGCTTAGGGTGATCAGGAGCAACGTTTTACCAAATGCAGCTTTCAGTCACGAGGATCCATATATATTTCATTAGCCCACAACAAAGCACGACTTCTTCATATAATCAACACCTCACCCCACCAGGATTCGAACCCACGACTTCTACTCAGACCGAATGTTACCTATGGCCACCAGGACACTATTATACAGTCCTAGTTATATTTCACACAAAGCCTGTTCAATCCAGCTTATGGCGCCGTGAACCACTATAGGGGACCACCCGTGCCGGTTAGGTGATCAGAGCAACGTTTTACCAAATGCGGCTTCGAGACACGAGGATTCAAATATATTTCATTAGCCCAATGAAGCACTCGGACTTCTACATATAATCAACACCTCACCCCACCAGGATTCAAACCCACTGTCTTATAATTGTGACCGGGGTATGCTACCTCTGGGCCACCTGGAAAATAAAAGCAGTCCTAGACTCTGCTATATTTCACACAAAGCCTGTTCAACGAGCTTATGGCGCTGTGAACCTCTAAAGGGGACCATCCGTGCCGCTTAGGTGATCAGAGCAACGTTTTACCAAATCCGGCTTCGAAACACGAGGATCCATATATATTTCATTAACCCAATAAAGCACGCGGACTTCTACATATAATCAACACCTCACTCCACCAGGATTCCAACCCACGATCTTATAATTGTGACCGAGGAACGCTACCTATGGGCCACTAGGACACTATAAGCAGTCCTAGACTCTGCTATATTTCACACAAAGCCTGTTCAACGAGCTTATGGCGCCGTGAACCCCTAATGGGGACCACGAGTGCCGCTTAGGTGATCAGTTCAACATTTTACCAAATGCGGCTTCGAAAGAAGAAGGATCCATATATATTTCATTAGCCCAATAAAGCACGCGGACTTCTACATTTAATCAACACCTCACCCCACCAGGATTTGAACCCACGATCTTATAATTGTGACCGGGGAACGCTACCTCTGGGCCACCAGGACAATAAAAGCAGTCCTAGACTCTGCTATATTTCACACAAAGCCTGTTCAACGAGTTTATGGCGCCGTTAACCTCTAATGGGGACCACCCATGCCGCTTAGGTGATCAGAGCAACGTTTTACCAAATGTGGCTTCGAAACACGAGGATCCATATATTTCATTTGCCCTATAAAGCATGCGGACTTCTTCATATAATCAACACCTCACCCCACCAGGATTCGAACCCATGATCTTCTAATTGTGACCGGGGAACGCTACCTCTGGCCCACCAGGAAACTAAAAGCATTCCTAGACTCTGCTATATTTCACACAAAGCCTGTTCAACGAGCTTATGGCGCCGTGAACCTCTAACGGGGACCCCCCGTGCCGCTTAGGTGATCAGAGCAACGTTTTACCAAATGTGGCTTCGAAACCCGAGGATCCATATATATTTCATTAGACCATTAAAGCACGCGGACTTCTACATATAATCAACACATCACCCCACCTAGATTTGAACCCACAATCTTATAATTGTGACCGGGACGCTAAATTTGGGCCACCAGGGACAATAAAAGTTGTCTTAGACTCTGCTATATTTCACACAAGGCCTGTTCACAGCTTATGGCTGTGAACCTCTAATGGGGACCACCCATGCCCCTTAGGTGATCAGAGCAACGTTTTACCATATCCGGCTTGGAAACACGAGCATCCATATATATTTCATTAGCCCATTAAAGCACGCTGACTTCTACATATAATCAACACCTCACCCCACCAGGATTCAAACCCACGATCTTCTAATTGTGACCGGGGAACGCTACCTCTGGCCCACCAGGACACTAAAAGCATTCCTAGACTCTGCTATATTTCACACAAAGCCTGTTCAACGAGCTTATGGCGCCGTGAACCTCTAATGGGGACCCTACGTGCCGCTTAGGTGATCAGAGCAACGTTTTACCAAATGTGGCTTCGAAACCCGAGGATCCATATATATTTCATAAGACCATTAAAGCACGCGGACTTCTACATATAATCAACACCTCACCCCACCAAGATTTGAACCCACAATCTTATAATTGTGACCAGGGGACGCTACCTCTGGGCCACCAGGACAATAAAAGCAGTACTAGACTCTGCTATATTTCACACAAAGCCTGTTCAACGAGCTTATGGCGCCGTGAAACTCTAATGGGGACCACCCGTGCCGCTTAAGTGATCAGACCAACATTTTGCCAAATGCGGCTTCGAAACACGAGTATCCATATATATTTCATTAGCCCAATAAAGCACGCGGACTTCTACATATAATCAACACCTCACCCCACCAGGATTTGAACCCACGATCTTATAATTGTGACCGGGGAACACTACCTCTGGGCCACCAGGACAATAAAAGCAGTCTTAGACTCTGCTATATTTCACACAAGGCCTGTTCAACGAGCTTATGGCGCCGTGAACCTCTAATGGGGACCACCCATGCCGCTTAGGTGATCAGAGCAACGTTTTATCAAATGTGGCTTCGAAACACGAGGGTCCATATATATTTCATTAGCCCAATAAAGCATGCGGACTATTCCAATATAATCAACACCTCACCCCACCAGGATTCAAACCCACGATCTTCTAATTGTGACCGGGGAACGCTACCTCTGGCCCACCAGGACACTAAACGCATTCCTAGACTCTGCTATATTTCACACAAAGCATGTTCAACGAGCTTATGGCGCCGTGAACCTCTAATGGGGACCCCCCGTGCCGCTTAGGTGATCAGAGCAACGTTTTACCAAATGTGGCTTCGAAACCCGAGGATCCATATATATTTCATTAGACCATTAAAGCACGCGGACTTCTACATATAATCAACACCTCACCCCACCAAGATTTGAACCCATGGTCTTATAATTGTGACCGGGCGACGTTACCTCAGGGCCACCAGG
This sequence comes from Homarus americanus, assembly GCF_018991925.1. Classification (NCBI taxonomy): domain Eukaryota; kingdom Metazoa; phylum Arthropoda; class Malacostraca; order Decapoda; family Nephropidae; genus Homarus; species Homarus americanus. Next base: position 4,461 of record NW_024710844.1, on the reverse strand, counting down.
AAACTAAAAGTATTCCTAGACTCTGCTATATTTCACATAAGGCCTGTTCAACAAGCTTATGGCGCCGTGAACCTCTAATGTGGACCACCCGTGCCGCTTAGTTAATCAGAGCAACATTTTACCAAATCCGGCTTGGAAACACGAGGATCCATATATATTTCATTAGCCCAATAAATCACTCGGACGTCTACATATAATCAACACCTCACCCTACCAGGATTCAAACCCACGATCTTATAATTGCGAATTCCAGTCATACAAAAGCAGTCCGGACTCTCACTATACTACACAAAGCCTGCTCCAACTAATCTATGGCGCTTCATGAACCTCTAATGGGGACCACCTGCGTCGCCAGATCAGGTCAACGCTTTTACCAAATCTGCTTCGAAACACGAGGATCCATATATATTTCATTAGCCCAATAAAGCACGCGGACTTCTTCATATAATCAACACCTCACCCCACCAGGATTCGAACCAACGAACTTCTAATTGTGACCGGGGAATGCTACCTTTGGCCCACCAGGACAATAAAAGCAGTTCTAGACTCTGCTATTTTTCACACAAAGCCTGTTCAACGAGCTTATGGCTCCGTGAACCTCTAATGGGGACCACCCATGCCGCTTAGGTGATCATAGCAACGTTTTACCAAATGCGGCTTCGAAACACGATGATCCATATATATTTCATTAGCCCAATAAAGCACGCGGACTTCTTCATATAATCAACACCTCACCCCACCAGGATTTGAACCCATGGTCTTATAATTGTGACCGGGCGACGTTACCTCAGGGCCACCAGGAAACCAAAAGCATTCCTAGACTCTGCTATATTTCACACAAGGCCTGTTCAACGAGCTTATGGCGCCGTGAACCTCTAATGGGGACCACCCGTGCCGCTTAGGTGATCAGAGCAACATTTTACCAAATGCGGCTTCGAAACCCGAGGATCCATTTATATTTCATTAGCCCAATAAAGCACGCGGACTTCTACATATAATCAACACCTCACCTCACCAGGATTTGAACCCACGATCTTATAATTGTGACCGGGGAATGCTACCTCTGGGCCACCAGGACAATAAAAGCATTCCTAGACTCTGCTATATTTCACACAAAGCCTGTTCAACGGGCTTGTGGCACCGTGAACCTCTAATGCGGACCACCCGTGCCGCTTAGGTGATCAGAGCAACGTTTTACCAAATTCGGCTTCGAAACAAGGAGGATCCATAAATATTTCATTTGCCCAATAAAGCAAGCAGACTTCTACATATAATCAACACTTCACCCCACCAAGATTTGAACCCACGATCTTATAATTGTGACCGGGGAACGCTACCTCTGGGCCACCAGGACAAGAAATGCAGTCCTAGACTCTGGTATATTTCACACAAAGCCTGTTCAACGAGCTTATGGCGCGGTGAAACTCTAATTGGGACCACCCGTGCAGCTTAGGTGATCAGAGCAACGTTTTACCAAATCCGGCTTCGAAACACGAGGATCCATATATATTTCATTAGCCCAATAAAGCACGTGAACTTCTACATATAATCAACACCTCACCCCATCAGGATTCAAACCCACGATCTTATAATTGTGACCGGGGTATGCTACCTCTGGGCCACCAGGACAATAAAAGCAGTCCTAGACTCTACTATATTTCACACAAAGACTGTTCAACGACCTTATGGCGCCATGAACCTCTAATGGGGACCACCCGTGCCGCTTAGTTAATCAGAGCAACATTTTACCAAATCCGGCTTGGAAACACGAGGATCCATATATATTTCATTAGCCCAAAAAAGGACGCGGACTTCTACATATAATCAACACCTCAACCCACCAGGATTCAAACCCACTGTCTTATAATTGTGACCGGGGTATGCTACCTCTGGGCCACCAGGACAATAAAAGCAGTCCTAGACTCTACTATATTTCACACAAAGCCTGTTCAACGACCTTATGGCGCCATGAACCTCTAATGGGGACCACCCGTGCCGCTTAGTTAATCTGAGCAACATTTTACCAAATCCGGCTTGGAAACACGAGGATCCATATATATTTCATTAGCCCAAAAAAGGACGCGGACTTCTACATATAATCAACACCTCAACCCACCAGGATTCAAACCCACTGTCTTATAATTGTGACCGGGGTATGCTACCTCTGGGCCACCAGGACAAGAAATGCAGTCCTAGACTCTGCTATATTTCACACAAAGCCTGTTCAACGAGCTTATGGGCGCCGTGAAACTTCTTAATTGGGACCAATTCGCAGCTTAGGTGATCAGGAGCAACGCTTTTACCAACCGCTTCTCAAAACACGCAGGATCCATATATATTTATTAGCCTAACAGCACGCGAATTCTACATATAATCAACACCACCCCATCAGGATCTGCTAAACCCACGATCTTATAATTGTGACCGCATATACCTCTGGGCCACCAGGACAATAAAAGAACCTAGACCTCTACTATATTTCACAATAAAGACTGTTCAACGACCTTTATGGCGCCATGAACCTCTAATGGGGGACCAACCCGTACGCTTTTAGTTAATCGAAATCAACATTTTACCAACCGCTTAAACACGAGGATCCATATATATTTATTAGCCCAATAAATCACTCGCTGACGCCTACAAGAGCAATCAACACCTCACCCTACCAGGATTCAAACCCACTCTATCTATATTTGTGACCGTATGCTACTCTAAATACCAGGACAATAAAAGCAGTCCTAGACTCTACTATATTTCACACAAAGCCTGTTCAACGACCTTATGGCGCCATGAACCTCTAATGGGGACCACCGTGCCGCTTAGGTGATCAGGTCAACGTTTTACCAAATCTGGCTTCGAAACACGAGGATCCATATATATTTCATTAGCCCAAAAAAGGACGCGGACTTCTACATATAATCAACACCTCACCCCTCCAGGATTTGAACCCACGATCCTATAATTGTGACCGGAGAACGCTACCTCTGGGCCACTAGGACAATAAAAGCAGTCCTAGACTCTGCTATATTTCACACAAAGCCTGTTCAACGAGCTTATGGCGCTGCGAACCACTATTGGGGACCACCCGTGCCGCTTAGGTGAACAGAGCAACGTTTTACCAAATGCGGCTTCGAAACACGAGGATCCATATATATTTCATTAACCCAATAAAGCACGCGGACTTCTACATATTATCAACGCCTCACCCCACCAGGATTTGAAGCCAAGATCTTATAATAGTGACCGGGGAACGCTACCTCTGGGCCACCAGGACAATAAAAGCAGTCCTAGACACTCCTATATTTCACACAAAGCCTGTTCAACGAGCTTATGGCGCTGTGAACCTCTAATGGGGACAACCCGTGCCGCTTAGGTGATCAGAGCAACGTTTTACCAAATGCAGCTTCGAGTCACGAGGATCCATATATATTTCATTAGCCCAACAAAGCACGCGGACTTCTTCATATAATCAACACCCCACCCCACCAGGATTCGAACCCACGATCTTCTAATTGTGACCGGGGAACGCTACCTTTGGGCCACCAGGACACTATAAGCAGTCCTAGACTCTGTTATATTTCACACAAAGCCTGTTCAACGAGCTTATGGCGCCGTGAACCACTATAGGGGACCACCCGTGCCGGTTAGGTGATCAGAGCAACGTTTTACCAAATGCGGCTTCGAGACACGAGGATTCAAATATATTTCATTAGCCCAATGAAGCACTCGGACTTCTACATATAATCAACACCTCACCCCACCAGGATTCAAACCCACTATCTTATAATTGTGACCGGGGTATGCTACCTCTGGGCCACCTGGACAATAAAAGCAGTCCTAGACTCTGCTATATTTCACACAAAGCCTGTTCAACGAGCTTATGGGCGCCAGAACTCTAGTGACCCATCCGTGCCGCTTTTAGGTGATCAGAGTAACGCTTTTACCAAATGCGGCTTCGAAAGAAGAAGGATCCATATATATTTCATTAGCCCAATAAAGCACGCGGACTTCTACATTTAATCAACACCTCACCCCACCAGGATTTGAACCCACGATCTTATAATTGTGACCGGGGAACGCTACCTCTGGGCCACCAGGACAATAAAAGCAGTCCTAGACTCTGCTATATTTCACACAAAGCCTGTTCAACGAGTTTATGGCGCCGTTAACCTCTAATGGGGACCACCCATGCCGCTTAGGTGATCAGAGCAACGTTTTACCAAATGTGGCTTCGAAACACGAGGATCCATATATTTCATTTGCCCAATAAAGCATGCGGACTTCTTCATATAATCAACACCTCACCCCACCAGGATTCGAACCCACGATCTTCTAATTGTGACTGGGGAACGCTACCTCTGGCCCACGAGGACACTAAAAGCATTCCTAGACTCTGCTATATTTCACACAAAGCCTGTTCAACGAGCTTATGGCGCCGTGAACCTCTAATGGGGACCCCCC
>NW_024710843.1:10000-14500 GCF_018991925.1 Homarus americanus | reverse complement strand
CCACCACCTGCACCACCAACCAACACCACCCCCACCACCTGCACCCACCCCATCACCCCCCACCACCTGCACCACCCACCAACACCACCCCCCCACCACCCACCAACACCATCAATGCCACCATTATCATCACTCACCCACTGTAAACTTCTCCTTAACATATGCTCGTCTTAATTACTCCTTCACTCTTCGTCATTGTGATTATTTTATACATGGGATGAATAAAGAGAATCACAGCATTATGTAAATACTCTCCGATTCACCTTAAGGAACCAGAAAGTAAGATGGGTGATGTATAAAGATAATTTGTTCTACATTATTCATGAGTTAGATAGTTTTACACAGTTAATTGTCCTGTGAGAGAGAGAGAGAGAGAGAGAGAGAGAGAGAGAGAGAGAGAGAGAGAGAGAGAGAGAGAGACCAATAGACGCCACGCACAAGTAACAAGATCGCCGAAGTTTTCCTCAAGTTACTTTTCTGACTTGTAGAAAACCGAGGAAAACAGCAGGCAAAGAAGAAAATAAATAAAGAAGGAGGTATGGAAGAACAAGAAGAAGAGGAAGCAGAAAACACACACACACACACACACACACACACACACACACACACACACACACACACACACACACATACGCACACACACACACACACACACACACACAGACACACACACACACACACACACACACACACACACACACACACACACACGAAACAAGAAGAACAATGAAGAACAAGAACAGGAGGAGTAAGAAACAGCATGAAACGTAAACACTAAGGTCCATTTTTTTTTCATAAATAAATCACACATCCTGAGGGTAGTGGTAGTGGTAGTTGGTGATAGAACATAAGAACATAAGAACATAAGAAAATAAGGAGTCTGCAATAGGCCGGTTGGCCTGTGCATGGCAGCTCCTGTCGAGAGTTACTACCACTCCCTATCATCCATGAATCTATTGAGCCTCCTTTTGAAACTTTCCAGAGTTCCCGCACTTACTACAAAGTTGGTAAGCTTGTTCCACTCGCCCACCACCCTATTTGTGAACCAGTTTCTTCCTATCTCCCTCCTAAACCTAAACTTATCCAACTTGAATCCGTTGCTCCGAGTCCTATCCTGCTCGGATATTATAAGAACTTTATCCATATTCCCTTTATTGATTCCTTTCACCCACTTAAATACTTCTATCATATCTCCCCACACTCTTCGCCTTTCTAGGGAATGCAAGTTAAGTTTCTTTAACCTATCCTGATATGGAAGGTTTCTAAGTCCCGGAATCATTTTTGTCATTCTTCGCTATACCGACTCTAGTGAATTTATATCACTGCCACATGACAAAGCTTTTTTTATTTTTTTATTTTTTAGGGTTGTGGTCACGGCTGTGATAAAGGCCAACCAGGGAGTGTAGTACTGTGCCTTCAGTTAAATCAGTTCATAGTTGTCATCAGTGAATGCAGAAGAGACTATAATAACTTAAAGTGAATACATATTGGCAATCGAGCTGGTAAGGACCACTGCCAGCCTATACGTGTCATAGGTGCCACAGAGACTTTAAATTTTATTTTGTTGTGTGCTTTCTCAAGGACTGAATCTGTGTTTATAATACACCACTCACAGGGAGATACAGTGTACACAGTGATAGTTCAGAGTGTCATCAGTGACCGCTGAAGTTGTAAATAACTTAAAGTGAGCGCTCACTAGCAAGCAAGCTGGAAAGGCACCGTGCCAGCTGAAACCAAGTCGTGTCATAGGTGCCACAGAGACTTTAAATTTTATGTTGATTGTGTGCTTTCTCAAGGACTGAAACTGTGCCTACAATACACCATTCACAGGGAGATACAGTGTACGCAGTCGCAGACGACAACTCCATAGGCAACAGAGAGTAGCTAAGTACTTTTTCTCTCTTTATTTTCTTTGAAATAGGTGTAGATTTATACACAGTCTGCACCCCCCCCCCCCACCACAACAACAACAACCATGAGTTTGATATGTGATTACTGCAGGGAGACGTCGGATATGGAGGATGCAGGCCTAACTAATGCAGCGTTTAGGAGGTTACTAACTGCCGTAAAGCTTGATGGCTGTTGCTGGTATTGCCCTGGCTGCATAGTCAAGGTGAATGAAGCGATTGCAATCCATAAGGGAACGAGTTCTCTAGGGACGAAAATAGATGAAGCAGGAGCCCTGCTGGTTGACAAACTGGAGCAAGTTGAGAAAGAGATCCTTGCTAAGACTGAGGAAGTAGCTAATAGAATGGAGGTGGTTGCTAAGAGGAGTTATGCTGACGTATTAGGAGGGCCACGGGGGAGGGCGGAGAGTAATGCAGAATCAGTACAGGTTCTACAGCAGATTGGGACTCTGAAAAAGTGTGTCGAAGAAATGAAAATTAACGCACCTACTGTTAGGGGAGAGGAGGAACACCAGGAACGGCTCCAGCGCAGGAACAATGTAATAGTTTTTGGAGTCCCAGAGAGCCAGGCAGAGGGAACTGTGAGTAAGGAAACACACGACAAGGTGCTGTTTCAAAATATTTGCACAGAGGTTCTGAAGATTCCAGCAACCCCTCAGGATGTGAGGAGACTGGGACAAAAGCAGGGGGCTAAGCCTCGCCCCCTCAGGATCACACTAGGGAGTGAGGAGGAAAAATGGCAAGTTATCCGGCAGGCAAAAAACTTAGCAAGGAGCGAGGCATTTCGGGATGTATTTATTCACCCAGACCGCACGGTAATGCAGAGGGAACAGCACAAGAAGCTCCTGCTGGACTTGAAGCAGAAGAGGGAGGAGTTGAGGAGGAACGGGGACAGGTGCACATGGGTTATACTCAGGGGGAGGGTAGTGGAAACAAGTGTGCCGACACAGGGCCAGGGGGCAGCAGTGCACCCTCCACCCACTCAACCCCCCACCCGGGAGGCGGCACCAGCTCAGCCTACCGGACAGGAGGGAACTAGCGCCGTGTAAACAATGACATTTTTAACCACACCCTGCAAAATACAGTGTACTTAGCAAATGCTGCAGCTTCTGAGAATGTGGGTGGAGCGGGTTTATTACTAAGAGCAGAGACGTTACCGAGAACAAATTCTGGCTTGAATGTCATGTACACTAATACCGACACGTTCCTTGATAGGAGGGAGGAGTTTGAAACACTACTAAGAGTACACCAACCAGATATTGTATGAGTTGTAGAACTGTTGTACAAGAACAGGAGAATCGATCCAGAGGAATGTGAGTTCAGTATTGCTGGATATGACTCATTTACGAACCTAACTCAAGAATCCTGCAGGAGGGGTGTGGTTATCTACGCTAGGCAAGACCTTAGAGCCAGCCAGGCGAGGGTACAGGGAGAGGATGTTTTTGAAGAGTCCAAGTGGTGTAAAATTAAATTAATGGGAGGGGACTTACTTATCGTCGGGTGTATCTACAGATCCCCGAACTGTGGCCCACTAAATCAAAGGAACGTAAGAACCTTAATAAACAATGCGGCGATGCTCAACCCCAGCCACCTCCTTATCATGGGGGACTTTAACTATGGCGACATCGACTGGAGAAACGAGTCAACCCCGAATGACTTGAATAATCCTGCTACTCTTTTTGTAGAAACTCTGAGAGATAATTTTCTGTTCCAACATGTGAGAGACCCGACACATTACAGAGGGGAGCAAACACCCAAGCCACTTGACCTCATCATAACAAACGAGGAGGGTATGGTGGCCAAACTGGAACACCTTGCCCCAGTTGGCACCAGTCACCATACAGTGTTGTCATTCAGATTTAACTGTTACCTAGTTCAAGATAAGGCCAGGCCAAGGTGCAAATATTACAAGGGAAATTACAATGGGATGAGGGAAGAGATGAGGGGTATCAACTGGCCTGACTTATTAAGGTACAAGAACGCAGACACTACGCTGAATATCATAACTAGTAAAATGACCCATTTGATCGATAAATATATACCCAAGACCAAACCCAGTGCTTCTAGGAATACGAGGGGATCCCTACACATGAACCATGCGGCGGTCGACAAAATTAAGAAGAAAACCCAGAAATTCAAGACGTGGGTTGGGTCAAACGATGAGCAAGACAGGAGGATGTATGCAAGAGCCAGAAACCAAGCAAAGATAGAGTGTAGGAGGGCTGAAAAGGAGTTCCAAAGGCTGGTTGCACGCGAGGTCAAGTCAAACCCAAAGGCGTTTTACCGCTATGCAAAGTCGAAATTGAAAACGCGAGTAGGAGTATCAGACCTGAGGCTTGAAGATGGTAGTTACGCAGATTCTGACCAGGATAAAGCTGAGGCATTGAACAGCTTCTTTTCCTCAGTGTTCACAAGAGAGGATGCAACTAACCTTCCTGCGTTTGAGGACAGACGGTTCGACACAGCACTGACCCACATTGTGTTCACAGAAGAGGGTATTAGAAATAAACTGTCCAGGCTAAAGGTCCATAAGAGTCCTGGACCTGACATGGTGCATCCTAGAGTGCTAAGGGAGCTGTGCAACGAGCTTGCA
>NW_024710843.1:0-5000 GCF_018991925.1 Homarus americanus | reverse complement strand
CAACCTTATATTAATTATATTTAAACAATGAACAACTATATCCTCATCCCTAATATTCCTCATTAAAGTCTACATACAGTATAAGGGTTTATTATATTACTCTACCTCGACCACCAAATACTTCGACCTGACGATGATATAATAACCCAGCGGCAGAAACACATTAATAAACCTGTAATATAACCTGAGATGTTTATTTTATCACATAGACCAGAGAGCTGTATAAAGTTTTAATATTGATGATGTCTTATGAATGATATAGCTTTGATAAAGCTTAAAGACCTTGAATGTTAAGACGCAGTTATGTCACCATCTTCGTAAATACAGATATTGAAGTTTAAAAAAGAGATCTGGTTCGCATGTTTTTTTTCTCTAATGATAATACATAATTTTTCAAGTTTTTTATAATTTTGTTTCAACGTGGTTCATTTTAATTCAATCTGTTTAATAGGTCGTGATTCTTCATAGTAATATATAAAGAGATAATTTCACTACGTCGGTGAGGCACAAAAATGCTTCCTTGCCTGAACGCGTCTTTCTGTGGCTGTAGGGAGAACACACTGAGGGCCCTCCTGGTGCGTCAGTCTCCGGGCAAGTTTATCATCATCGTCCCTCTCATATCACCCAGCGACCCTAAAACTCCTCAGGTCACCCCGAAGGGAAGGTCGTGTGAGACAAGGGATCATTTTGTTGAGGTAGTTGTCTCAGCAGTCCTCGTGTCAAGAAGTGCACTCCTCTCTTGGTTTGAGAGAGGAGAGGGTGTGAGGGAAGGAGGGAAGGTGTGGCTGTGTGTATAAATAACACCAAAATAGCTTTGCTAGTGAAGGACATAACTAGATGTTAAGTGGACAGTTTCTAGTACAATTTAAGGATAATGAAGAGGAAAGAAACACACATTATTTTGAAGGTCCTGAAGGTGTTAGGTGCTTAGCTTAAAGTACTGGAGTCTGAAGTACATAGCTAGTAATTAAGGAGAAAATTACACAGATGATTTTTAAGTTAAGGCAGGTATGAGCATTCACTTTAGGTGCTGGAAAGGCTAGCAATACTCTGAAGACCAATGCGCAGTGGGTCAACGGGTTCATCACCACCAACTCCTACCAACTACCGTAAAACTTTGGTGGGAAATTCAAGGCGTATATATCCACTCCTCGTTCCTAAAATAAATTAACGTTTGGAAATAAATTTTAACCTCTTTTGAGCGTGAATTGAGTAAAGGAAGAAAACACTTAATAATGAGAAGTCAATAAAGTGTCTGACAAGGAAGATGAAAAAAAAAATACTTTGTGGTCTGAGGTCTAGGTTGTATGTATAGTGAATGTGAGTATACACAGACTCGCATGTATACACAGCTTTAAGAAACGTGTGTGTGTGGATGTTGTTGTGTGTGCTGTGGTTATAAGACCATAGTGACTATCTGCTACGTGGTTGGCAGTAAGTACTGTACTGCATCGAGTTGGACAGAGATGGAGACCAAGTTAATCAGTGAGTGACGTAGGTACCAACTGTTGTCGTGGGTATGTTGTGATCACGTAGTTATACCTATATATGTTCTCTGTGACGTAGTTAATCGTGGCATTTGGTCGAGGTGCGCAATTCCAGAGGTCATGTATGTCCTTATGAAAAGTGCATAAACACACATGGGTATACATAGGGCTGTGTGTGTGTGTGTGTGTGTGTGTGTGTGTGTGTGTGTGTGTGTGTGTGTCTGTGTGTTTGTGTGCGCGCGTGTGTGTTTCACCAATAACAGTAGCTACATTGATAAAAACTAGTCAGGCGTAAAGGTTCTGAAAAAGGTCTGTCAAAAACTAACGAAATATCTTAAACATTTCTCCCATTTCGAGAAATTTCCTGACTGCATCGAAAAAACCTCTCTCTCTCTCTCTCTCTCTCTCTCTAGTAAGATTGAAGAAGCTGCATCTTTTATGAGGGATGACCGTAAATGAAGCTTCGATCTGGAGAAGCCAGATTACCCACCTTAAAAGTGAAGCTCTCTAGTGGGAAGAAAAAAATATATATTCCCGATGCTGGCTAAGGAATCAAAGATTTTTTGAAGAGGTATTTTTTTTCTCGCTTGAAATTGTTGAAAAGATAACAAAAATGTTTTAAGGAGGGAGTAAATTATTTCCAGGTTAGTTTCGTAAAGAGAATATGCTTATTAAACACGCACAGAAAAACAATAAAAGCGCGCACGCACACACACACACACACACACACGTCTAAATCCTCCGAGAGTATAAACAATTCCTTCAACACCGACATAGAAGAAATATTACTTCTCCTGGCGAGACTTATATTAATATCCAACTCCGCTAGAGAGACACAAATACTGGGGCACATCTCACACTACCTTCCGAGTGAGTCTACAAAAGGAAACAGACGTGTCCTTTTTTTTTCCACCACTTTTTATGGAAAGTTTTCACCCACGTCAAACTTAATGGCCGAGGTAGGAGAAAGTATGCAGCCTCAGGGCCTCTTAAAATTAAAATTCCCTCCTCAAACTTGTTCTCCCACTTTACCAGGTTCTCCTCCTTCCCTTGGCTGGTGCCGCAGGAGTCCAACATAGATTATTATTCATTCAATGATTCTTGGACACGGTTCAATGATAGAGTGAGAGACAAGTTTCCTCATAACTCCGATATTTGTTTTCTCACTTATTTGTTGTTCTTAAGAAAGGAGGGTCGGGGGAAGGAGGGGTGGGGGAAGGAGGGGTGGGGGAAGGAGGGTGGGGGAAGGAGGGGTGGGTGTGGGGAAGGAGGGTGTGGGGGAAGGAGGGTGGGGGAAGGAGGGGTGGGGGAAGGAGGGTGGGGGAAGGAGGTGGGGGAAGGAGGTGGGGGAAGGAGGGGTGGGGGGAAGGAGGGTGGGGGAAGGAGGGGTGGGGGGAAGGAGGGGGGGAAGGAGGGTGGGGAAGGAGGGGTGGGGGAAGGAGGGGTGGGGAAGGAGGGTAAAGAGGGGGAAGGAGGGGTGGGGAAGGAGGGTGGTGGGGGAAGGGAGGGGTGGGGAAGGAGGGGTGGGGAAGGAGGGGTGGGGGGAAGGGAGGGTGGGGGGAAGGAGAGGTGGGGGAAGGAGGACTGGGAGAAGGGAGGGCTGGGAGAAGGAGGGTGGTGAAGGAGGGTCGGTGAAGGAGAGGGGGGATAGAGGGCCGGAGTTAGGGAGGGGGTGGGAGAAGGAGAGGTGGGGGGAAGGAGGGCTGGGGTTAGGGGAGGGGTGGGGGAAGGAGAGGTGGGGTAGGAGGGCTGAGGAAGGTGGGGCCGGGAGAAGGAGGGGTGGTGGAAGGAGGGGTGGTGGGAAGTAGGGTCGGTGGAAGGAGGTGGGGGGGAAAGAGGGCTGAGGAGCTGAGGGGTGGGAGAGGGTAGAGGCGTGGTGATGGGGGAGGGTAGGGGTGTGGTGGTGGGGAAGGGTAGGGGACGTAGTGGTGAAGGACTGGAGGGAAAAAGAGGAAGTTAGGGATTCACCAGTGTTTTATTCTGCGTGGTCTTGTCTCAGAGTCTTTACACCTTTATGAAACTTACTTTAATAACTCTTATATTGGCTGTTGACGAGATACTCTGCCTTGCACACACACACACACACACACACAGACACACCCACACACACACACACACAGACACCCACACGCACACACGCCCATTCCCCACGTCCCTCTCCCCGACCCATCCTCACCACCGGGATATCAACATAATCAAAAGTGACATTTCGTTTCGGAAAGAAGTGGAACCAGTGTTGAACAGTTATGAACAGTGTTTAAGCCAATGAATTCAGTACTAGACAGTACCAGTGAGAGCCGTGACCCGCCAGTGAGATAAGCACCGCTGGGAACTGACCGCCATCTCCTGACAATGAGGTGCTAATCAGTCCACCCTGAGAACAACAGTGGGTCGGCTTCACACTTGACTTCGAAATAACACAACACCACCCAGTAGGGTGGGGATAGGTCAACAACTGCAAATATGTTGCCTGTATAACAAGTGAACTACCGTGTGTTGAGCACTGTGTCGTGTGTAGGTGTGTGGGTGCCCGTGAGGCAAGGCCTATACCCTTGTGGTCACGCTCGGCCATGTGGTGAGGGTTTCTTTACACAAACCCCCGTCCTCATAGTGTGCCAAGCTGGTTAGTTCTTTTGAAACTAAAATTGGCTTTGATACTGTATCTAACCAGAAAAACAGAGATATTATTAAGAACAAGTGTAGTGTAATAAAAGTGTTTATAAACCGAGAAACTCCTGTTACCTTAGTCCCCCCGACACCACACTCCCTCCGCCGGAGGCCCGCTCATGGCCTCCACTCACACCGCTAATATGCTGTAGATGCCAGTCTCCTTTGTCCTCTAAGAGGGTTACGCCTCCCAACCACCGCTGACTTCCTAGGAGTGCCAAGCAGTCCTCGGCCCTCTGACGTAGGCATATAAGTCGAGCCCTGTAACTCCACCATGTCTGAGTTGACTGGAGACCCAGCTACTCGCTTTAACTCTCCTGATGCACTGAGTGAGCCAGGCGACTGTGGTGTTGACCTTGACACCAACGGAGAGGATGGCTTTCAACTAGTTCAGTCCAGGAACAAGCGGAAGGCCGAAAAGGCAGAAAGACTTAGAGACAATCAACTACAGCCACAACCCCCATGAGAGTAAGATTATACTTCCCTGAAGGTACATCACCTGAAGACAAGTATCTCTGGCTGAACGATACGGAAGACAAATACCCTGAGGCTGAGTTTCAGTTCAGAGTCGGTACACAAGATCATGTTCTGATTAGAAACGACCCAGCAGTCATACAGGATCTCCTCACCAATAGCATAAGGGGAATAACCATGGAACAATCATCCCAACCATCGAGCAAGAAAACCATCTTAATCATAGGGCTCGACCAGTACTAGACCCCTACACTACTAGAAGCCCATCCCTACATCAGAAGGACGAAGCGACTCAGGGGCAAGAATGCAGTCATTGCAGACTGGGTTGGCTCGGAAGACCCACCCAAGACCATTCGAGTCCGTTGTGCCTAT